>NC_081186.1:44520692-44549455 GCF_029867415.1 Vicia villosa | reverse complement strand
GGCATCCATTAATGACAGAAAGTTTCTAAGGATATTTGTTGCTAAATTCTTTCTAAGCAAGGGAACCCTATACAAACGCAACCATGACTCGACTTTACTTCGCTGTGTAAACAAGAAGGAAGCGGAACAAGTCATGGAAGAAATACACAATGGTACCTTCGGTACTCATTCCAGTGGACATACAATGGCTAAAAAGATCCTTAGAGCAGGTTATTACTGGTCTACCATGGAAACAGACTGCCACCATCACTCCCGAACATGTCACAAATGCCAGATATATGCTGACAAAGTACATGTACCTCCAGTTCCATTAAGCGTCCTGACGGCTCCTTGGCCTTTTGCAATGTGGGGTATTGATATGATTGGAGAAATCAAACCTACTGCCTCCAACGGACATCGCTTTATCCTGGTCGCTATTGACTACTTCACAAAGTGGGTAGAAGCAGCTTCATTTGCTTCTGTCACCAAAATTGTGGTGGCCCGGTTCATCAAATACAATCTCATTTGTCGGTACGGCATCCCTGAACGGATTATCACGGACAATGGCACAAATCTAAACAACAGAATGATTACTGAACTTTGCACACAGTTCAAAATCAAGCATCATAATTCCTCTCCATATCGACCAAAGATGAACGGCGCGGTGGAAGCTGCCAACAAGAACATCAAGAAAATCATACAAAAAATGACAGTAACCTACAAAGACTGGCATGAGATGTTGCCTTTTGCTCTTCATGGTTATCGCACATCTGCGCGTACTTCGACAGGGGCAACTCCATTCTCCTTAGTCTATGGTATGGAGGCAGTTCTTCCAATTGAAATTCAGATTCCTTCCCTAAGGATTATGAAAGAAGCCAATCTAGACGAAGACGATTGGATTCAAACACGGTTGGACCAGATAAACTTGATTGATGAGAAAAGGCTCGCAGCTATTTGTCATGGTCAGCTATACCAAAAGCGTATGATCAAAGCCTTCAACAAAAAAGTCAAAAGTCAAGCATACCAAACTGGTGGCTTGGTTGTCAAACGCATCATCTTACCACAAGGTGATCCCAGAGGCAAATGGACTCCCACCTACGAGGGACCATTCATAATCAAGAAAATATTCTCCGGCGGCGCCATGTTGCTTACCACCATGGATGGTGAGGATTTCCCACACCCTGTGAATGCTGACATAGTCAAAAAATACTTCTCTTAAAAAAAAAAAAAGAAAAAAACAGCTCGCTAAGTTGAAAACCTGAAAGGGCAACTTAGGCAAAAATGAGCGTCTCGGTGGATTGAAAACCCGAAAGGGCGGTCCAGGCAAAAATTAGAGACTAAACAAATACTATCCCGGTAGGCTGAAAACCTGAAAGGGCAGCCTAGGCAAAAGTTAGGGAATGAAGCATACAACTGTGTTCCGTTCAGCTGCCTACTCACCATCAAGATTCAACACCTCAAAGACACCGATCAGTCTAATCACTTTCTTCCAACAAGTGAGGGATGAGATGCTCGAAGACAGATTGGCAATAGCAGAATTGAAACTTGACTGGATCATTTTCACATAGCTATTTATCTTCATAAATATTTTTCAAAACTTTCTGACAGTTTCCTACTTCTAGGATTGTTGTCTCCCTGTGCTAACCCGCCTATCATGGCTCTTTTCAATACAGCTCTTTCAAAAATCACTATTTTCATTTTTTCTGTTTAAATACGTAAGCATCCCAATGATAATTTTGAATGAACATATGCATTTGAATATGATTGATGTTTACCAGGAAAAACAGGAATGGCATTCAGGAAATGTCCCGATCATCTGGACATCATTCCATCAGAAGGAAATCACCAAGAGAAACGCATTTCTCAGCAAATTCCTCAAAAAGATTTTCTCTTCAAAAGAAGTCTTATTCCCCAGCAGGGTTGTTCCAGATTACTATCTTCAGAAGGTGTGATCCCCGCACACGGACTTGGTCAGATAGTGCATCGGAGGATTATGCATCTTCCTCATTCCCATTTGAAAGGGCATCAGAACTTCCAGTTACCTTTGGTTCCCCAAGCAGTAGTCAAAGATCCTTCAACGGGATACCCGGGTTCTCAAAGAATTTCCCCAGACGAGGGTGCTCAAGCAAGACAAAAGATCATCAACGATCACAATACATTCATGTCCAGCTGACTAGCGGGAATTTATTTTTTCCAATTAGAAGCTTGACATCATATTCATATTCATACATCACATTCATACATTCATACATTCATACATTCATACATCATACATCATACATCATACATCATGCATCATGCGCATATTCATACACAACATCACATACATGTTTCTCCGGAAATATCTCACATTTACATGCATCATAAACATTGCATATCACTAACTTGATTTTTCAGGTAGACGGATATCTTCAACAAAGATGTTCTCAATCACATGCCGTGTTCACCTGAATTCCATGAACGGTTCTCTCAGATATAATCAAGCCGAAGATTCATTCTGATCACTTACCAACTCAAAAACAAGCATCACAGATCTAAAGCGATACCTCAGACGGTTCCAGAACGATCTAACGTTGCAGATCTAAAGCGATACCTCAGACGGTTCCAGAACGATCTAACGTTGCAGATCTAAAGCGATACCTCAGACGGTTCCAGAACGATCTAACATTGCAGATCTAAAGCGATACCTCAGACGGTTCCACAATGATCAACTTCCAAAATCTAAATCGGAAAAACTTTGGACAAGTTCCGTAACGATTATCTTCCAAGACTTAAAGCGGTAACCTTGGACGGTTCCGAAACAGTCAACACAAAGACTTTCAAATCCTTCATCAAGATATAATCAATGGATTCATTCTGATGAACAAACCCTCAACCCATTTACCAGGTGGCATCTGAAAGCCCATCTCAGGTAATGTTTCAATCTGCCAACAACATTTCGCAGACGACATTCAAATGCAACTTCCAACATCTCTTCTGATCAAGGTAAGTGCAAATTTTCAGGGCATCTAAATATTCAATCATCTTCTACCTTCAGATTTCAGACAATCTCTTCAGGTTTAAGAAGATTGAATAGGGGCAACTGTTATACCCCAAAATTTGCCCACATATTTTTCAAGAAAACTCCAATCTGAAAATTAAGGGTCTCATATAATCATGGATTTTTATTTCAACAAAGATCCTGACATATGAAATACTTAGTTTTTAGAATTTTTCTTATACAGTAATTTGGCTTGCAGTTGAATTTATTCTTACGCAAACACCAAATACTGTTTATTACTTCACACATGCTATTTATTTATTTACAGATAAATGGTACTGACACAATTGGTACAGAGTTAAATCTTTTTTGCAGGCACAGAATCAGGAAACTCAGACTGTACTGGTAACAAGTAGATTATTATTATCTTTTGTTTCCCACTAATTTTTGTACTATATTCCATTATTTGCAAAAATCTTTTCAAATCTCTTTTTCAAAAATCAAATCTCTCCTTTTTCCAACACTATCATACACTTTCTTTCAAATCTTACTTCCACTCAAATTTTCCTTTTGTACGGAATCACATCATTCCCCAACGTCTCTTTCCTTCTTTCCATTCTATAAATACCTCTCATTTTCTTCCATAAAATCTCACATCAAATTCTAATTCATTTCTCAAATTTCCACTTCATAATCCATCTTCTCTTCTTCCCTAACAAGAATGGCAAAATGGATAGAGACACTGTCTCTTGCAGTCATCACCATTGCTACGGTGATCATGACTTTTTTCTGCCTGCATAAGTCCGGAGGAGTGTGGACCTGCAATGGTTATGCTCCCAATCATCTACATGTTATTGTTCATAGCATGGGTTATCAATCGTCATTCTTAAAATTTGCCGTATTTCTCATTTCTTAAATGTACCGTTTATTCGTCGTACTGTTCAATATAGTATGTAATATTTGTACTGTCAGTATTAAATGTTGTACTATTTGTCATAATATTGCTTAATTACTAAGATAATATTTTGTGTGTTTTCTGCCAGTCAAATATTCCTATTTCTGTGCATTAAATGATTTTCAGGGTTATTATCGGTAATTTTGCCCGCATACCGTAAATATTAGTTATTTATTATGTCTATGTTTTTTTAACAAGTCATGTAAATAAACTTTCATTTTTCACATAAAACAAAAAAACAAAAAAAACAAAAAATAAAATTAACTTTGACTGTTGATTTTTCACTCTAACTGCTGCATCAATACCTGGACAGTCAGTTGACAGCCAAACTGCTGGCGGTACAATTCTCAGTGTTTTGTACCATCAATCAAATCAATCTTTCACAATTCAAAATTCCAAGATCTTTTGTGCTAGAAGTCTTCTGAATATCACGCGATTAGCAGAGACTCAACACTGCACAAAAATCAGGTACGCTTAACTGTCTCCTACACAAACAGTCCCTAATCAGGGTTTTTCTTGTTTTTACAGGAGCAACAAGTTTTTGAGAGCTCAAATGGATTTCATACACATCCATATATCTCAAAGTACCATCATACAAATTTTCAAACTTCAATTCACTCAGACGCACCGTCAGCAGCTCAAACAGTCAACAGACGACCCGTTTGACCAAAAAGTCAACAGACAGTCAAAAATGAAATTTTTTGTCAAAGTCCATATTTTGTCAAAGGATTCATCATTTGATCATTGGATGATCATAATTCATCAAGGAAAGATCAAAAATCAACAAAACCCTAAGATTCAAAATTAGGGTTTTTGCCTGAAAAGTCAACTCAACTTTGACTGATCATAACTCTCTCATCATTCATCCAAAAAATTCAAACCAAAGCTTGTTTTGAAGGAAATTCAATTATCTTTCAAATGCCATTGATCCCATGGTCATTGGATTCACCATTTGAAAAATATGATCAAAGACATTACAGGTCATTTTCAAAGTCAACAAAAAGACACTTTTTTCAAAAGGACACACAAGGAGCTTCAAAAATCATTTTGACATGAGACCAAAGACATTGGTTAGAGGACTCTTTGAGGTTTCCAAAAAGTGCAAGAACTCCTTCATATGACAAAAATTGAGGGATTTACACCTTGTTGAAGTTGGCTAAATTTTGGAAAAATACATGAAATCAACATTGTTCAAAATTGCATTTTTTCCAAATGGGGCCAAGTTTTCAGCATTCAAACATCATTTCCATGATGTTATGGGCCTCCCACGACCAAGACTAAGCCCATGCCTTTTTTTATCCATTTTTGCATGATTTTATCTTACTTTAAGATTAAAATTAAAAGGAAAATGCATGGATAAATGGTAGCTTACAATCTAAGCATGACTCACCCAAGGAACCTTCAATTTTCTGCAGAGGATTGGTGCACAAGGCAAGAGCATTGAATGGAGTCAAGACTTGGTCAAAAATTCAAGGTTTTTAATATTTAAAAACCAAGTTTTCAACAAAGGCAACAAAGATTCTTAGCTTCACTTCCAAGCAGCCTTTGGCCTATAAAAGAAGTGGAATACATCAGCAACAGGAGAGACACGAAAAGATAGCAAGAGCATAGCCATCAACTTCACAAAATTCTCAAAAATCTCATAACTTTTGTAATTTTCAAATCTCATATTCCAATCAATATCAATACAAAACAATCATTCCAATCATCTTCTAAGAACATATAAAGTAAGAATAAACTCTTTGTGTGGTCCCATGAGAGTCGTAACACATGCATAGTGTTCTTCATGTTCATACTTAAATAATTTTCGTTTTCCTATATTTAATCAACCTCCATGTGATCTAATCATTCCAATGAGTTCATGTGGTCCTATAAGCTAGATCTGGGCCTTAACATGTGAGCTCCCACGTGAGAATCGTTCCATGCCATTAACGAGTGTTCATGCGTACCAAAGCTTTAACCTCTTCGAATCCATAGTTACAGCGACCAAATGGCAAAACTAACATCACCATCGTGTTCAGGAGGTGATTTTAAGTAGATCTGGGTCACTTGTTTTTATCTCTAACGTTTATTTTTGCAGGTGTGAGAAGCTACCAAAAGTGACGTTTTACTGTACAAATAGGGGAGGTTAAAAACCCCCGCTATTTGTTTAATAAATAAGGCAGACGGAGGTTGAAGACGACCACGCGTCCAAGTGTGGTTCGTCCGTCAAAAGTTGACCTTCCTATCTGCACGCGTGGCAGATTTCCTTCTCCTCATTCACTGGTCAGCCAGCGTGGGTCCCAGTGTGGACTTTGAATATCTGACTAATCATGTGCACTGATTCCCACATGGCTACCATGCTCCCTCATGATCTGAACCCTTAGATCAATCTCCAAGCCAATCCAACGCGTCAGACAAGCAGCCCTATGCTATGGACTTCATTGATTTTCACACAGGATCAGTATCCTTTTTACATTTCTATTTTATTTTAATTTCTTTGTTAAATTAATTAAAAATAGTTTTAAAAATCCAAAAAATACACAAAAAATATTTTTAGGCTTCTAAAATAATATATTATTTTCTGAAATAAAAATATTTTATTTTTCTTCAAAATTTCAATATTTTGCATAATTAATTAGTATATATTTATATATTTGCTTTTTAATTATTCTAACCAATCAAAAAATCCTAAAATAAACTATTCTTTGTGTTAAATATTGTTTATATATTATAAGCTAATTTTGTACATATTTTGAATAATTTTCTTCTTAAGTTTTAATTATTTGTATAATTATTTGCATAATTATGTTTTAATTAACTTAAATCAATTTCAAATCAATTTCAAAAATTCAAAAAAAATTAGTTTTGTTTTAAAATTAATTAACAAATATTTTGTACATATTTTAAACTTAATTTCTAGGTTTAAATCTATTTTCATCTTTTTTTTCTTCATTTTAATTTAATTAATCATGCATTAATTATAATTAAAATCAATCATAAAAATCCAAAAACATGCCTTTTATTTTCTTGCAATTTAAATTCCTAGATAAATGTATAGGATGTCAAATTCATGTAAATAGGCTAGTTTACGTTTCCTGCAAAATCGATGTAATAGCGTAGATTTACTTTCCGCACTTTACATTTCCGCATTTTACTTTCCAGCATACATATAAACTGCGTGTATGTCAAAGATAAAATTGAACCGTTAGATCACTAACTTCAAAGATAAATATCTGAATCCAATCACAATCACACTTGCACCTCTTCAGGTAATCCCTTCTCATTCCTTTCAAAATCAAAGTCAAAATTCCACTGTTTTGAGTACAAAATCGAACCTTGCTTTTATATCCGGTGAAAGGATAGATTTTTAAAGGAAATAGGATAAAGACCTTACAACTCAGGGTAGACCTCCTAGTTTGCTTGCTCAAAATCAAAACAAACAAAATTCTCATACACTGTTGATTTTTCAAAACTTTCAAAAAAGACAATGCTTTGTATACATCCAAACACGGGTTATTACAAAGTTAACGTTCTTTTCAAAACATCTTTCGAAAGATAAACAAGCATTTTGTATACATCCACACACGGATCATTACGAAATTCAATTTACAAAAGCATTTGAAACCACATATGAGCAATTTCAGAGCAATTGAAAAGTGATCGAAAAACAAGTGAGCTAAGCAAACTTAAGAGCCCATGGATAACCATGGATACAAAGGGTGCTAACACCTTCCCTTTGTATAACCTACCCCCTTACCCAGAATTTCTTAAAGGTCTTTTTTCTGTTTCTTTTATAAACCTTTCCTTAATTGGATAAAATAAAAGGTCGGTGGCGACTCTGTGAATTTTCAAAAATGCGAAAGCATTAAGCGACAAAAAAGAGTCAGTTCACGTATCTCTACAGATCAGAGGTATGGCCCGGTATTAAAAAAATCGGAGGTCCACAGAACTGCCTAAACAAATCGTGTGTTATTTCTCTTTCTCGCATTTTACTTTCGTTCAACATAATTCGGGTGATTGTGAGCAGTTTGAACATGGTGAATATCGCACACCAAGTGTTTGACAAATTAACAAACACACAAGTTATGGTCGTTATCTTAAAACAATTAATTGGTAGTAATAATCACTAGGTGTATACGTTAAGCAAATTGATATACTTAAGTATTGAATCACTTTTCATCATTATCTCACCATTCGGTTTCGCATACCCGGTCCAATAACTGATTGTTTATAGATGATTTTAAATACGGGGTGCTTTCGTTTAACATTTAGAAAGCGCGAAAAATAAACAAGCGATCTATTCAACCCCTGTTTTAGATCCGTCACATCGTCTAACAGATTTGTTTTACTTCTTAATAGACTTAATGTGAAAAGGAAATAGATAGTACAAAGAAAAAGAGAAAAAAAGTGAGTGATAGTAACAAAAGGGTATAAGCCACTTTTTCAAAAATTAAATAAGAATAAAATTTATAGGCTACTTTATATATCGAGCATGTTAACAGATATTTTCCACGTCCAACAACGTCAAGTGCAACTTATTCACAGGTTTCACTTCAAACTACATTATATTAATTTCTCAAAAACCCCTGTCTCTCTCTCACGGTTAATAAAGAGAAGGTAAATTGAGCTGCAAGATCCATTTCTTCTTTAATATTTCAAATCACTAATAAAGGTATGAAACAGATTGTATTTTAGAATCTCTTTATTTTAATAATACTTTTCTTTTACATATGGGTTACCAGCACCTTGTAATGGAAGCCTATACTTTTGCACACAACATGGCATGTGAGCGAAGTAAAGAATAATGATATCAAATCTAATAAATACCACACATGTTAAATGAACAAGAGGAGTAGCTTGCAGAGAACCCTATATCTTTCACACATCACTCAAAACTTATAGTATCAAACATGAACACAGAAAGCCGTGACCAACTGAAAATTTCAGCCGAAACAGGTGACATAGAACTCCTCTATGCCGTAATTGAAGAAGACCCATCGATTTTGAAAATCATAGATGAAAACCAATTTGTAGTTACTCCTTTGCATATCGCTGTAACTAGGTGTCATCTCGAGTTTGCCAATGAAATTATGAATTTGAAACCTTCATTTGCTTCCAAGCTAAATTTGCAAGGATACAGTCCCATTCATCTTGCAATGGACAACATCCGTCTGGCTATGGACGGCCCCACTGAATCTAATGAAGCTAATAACCTAAGGGTGATGGTGTCAAAGTTGGTAGGCATCAATAAAGATCTTGTTAGAGTTAAAGGAAGAAAAGGCTTGACTCCACTTCATATGGCATGTCAAAACGGGGAGTTTGAATTGGTATGTACATTTTTGGTTGCTTGTCCGGATTCCATTGAAGATGTAACTGTGAGAGGTGAATCTGCATTGCATATTGCTGCTAAGATGGGAAATCATGGGGTCCTTCAATTTCTTCTTGGGTGGCTCCATGTAAATTGTCGAAGAGGTGCTAAAAAGCTGAAATGGGAAATGTTGAACTTGAGAGACTACGAAGGCAACACTGCTTTGCACATTTCAGCCCTTAGTAGAGAACCAACGGTAATATCTTGATTAAATTCACATGTCTCCTTCATATATGTAACAGGTCAAAAAATCCTTTTATAATTTGAGTATGGTTCTTGATGAACTAAGGGCTACTGACTTTAAGCAAACAATTTTTTAATTAATAAATAGTTTTTTTTATAATATTTATTATAAAAATTATATTATTTTAATTATAATATTTTTTTATTCATACTATATTTTTTAATATGTTTTTTAAAATCAGTACAATGCAGGTTTAAATGACTCCAAATAATACACACATATCTAACATAACACACAAAATTAGAATACAATAAAGTTTTCAAGTAAAACGTTAAACAATTAAATATAAATGTATAAAATTGAAGAAGGAAAATTAAATATAATATTAAAGATAAATTTTATAAAGTGTGATAATTGTGTGATTTTAAAATTAAACATTATAAATATTAATAGAATTTTTGTAATTTTTAATTATACGTGTCAAACAGACTACCCTTCCCCTATACAAATTAATTTAGCGGATTTTTTAGGATTGAATTAAAATAAAAATCGAGCTTTAATTTTAAAACACATCTTATGTTAGCTTTTCGATCCGCACCAACATATTTTGATGGCATCAGAGATTGCGGACGTTGCAGCTATTATGATTTAAAATGAATTTTATTTTTTATTAAATATATAAAGTAGGTCGTTGCAGCTATTATGATTTAAAATGAATTTTTTTAATTAAATATATAGAATATATGCATTATACTATTCACTCATTATAATATATTCTCTGATTATTTTTCATTACATTTGAAGAGATCGAAATTTGTTTGAGCAATTTTTTATAAAAGTGTCCACTTGTTTTTAAAATACACTGTAATTGCAGTTTGATTCATGGTGGAGGACACCACATTAGCAATAGTGTGGTTGGAACTGGGTATGAAGATTGCAATTTAAAACAAAGAATGTTACATATAAAAAACAAAGTGTCGTTTACTTTTAAAATATTTATTTAAAAAAAATATGTGATAATTAATATGGGATGGAGAAGTAGTTGTAACATGAATTATCTCTAACAAGTTGTATGTTCATTTATAATTACTTGGTAGCACAGTCTCTTCAATGGCTGGTAAACACTGGGATGCCGTTGAATGAAATTAACTTGGAGGGCAAAACAGCATTAGAATTAGCAACAGATCCAGAGATGAAGAAAATATTAACAAGTGCTAAAGAAAAGCGTCGCTCAATAATGACTATGCTCGGCATTGTTGAGGCCATAACTTGGATAAGTAGAATTAGAAGTGATATAACAGAGGAGCAACGTAACACTTGAATTGGTTGATAATTGCAACTCTTGTTGCAACTGTAACCTATGAATCGGCACTGAGTCCCCCGGGTGGAGTTTTCCAGGTTAGTGCAAGTGATGACAACAATATGAAAATCAAGTCTGGAGATATGTATTATTCTACCCGAGGAAATGCTGGGAAATCGATCTTGTCAAAAACTAGTTTCATGGGGTTTTCATTAGCGAATATGCTTTCCTTTTCTTTATCAATTATAGCAATAGTAATTATGACTCCAAGGGGAGTACTAAGGCCCCTCGTGTTAGCTCCGGTGACTTTTTTTACTCTTTGCTATCTAATTGCTATGCCAGCAATATCTCCTACTCTTGCTAATACTATTATTCTTAGCATCCCTATGTATTCAATTTTTTTATTGGCGGGTTTTATGCTTTATTTCTTTGGGGACACCATATTCAAGATGATAGAATGTTTTTTTAAATGCGTGAGGGCAACTCCTCAATCTCAAACCTCTGTAACACGTGTTTAGACAATAGTTTCACTGTCTATTTGAATTTTCCAATACATTATTTGGTTCAATCTTAGCAAATTGTGAACAAATATATGTGTACAAGTATGGAACCCTGTGTTCCCCGATATATTTAATATGTGATTGATTGTTATAATATATAAGTCATTTTTAGTCATATTTTTTATGTGATTGGTTATTATAATTTGTAGGTCACCTTTAGTTATATTTTGTTATATGTGGACAAAACATTTTTCCTCTTCAACAACAATTAAAAAATGTTGTCGGTATTGTGAAAAATATTACCTTAAAGAATATGAAAAGTTTTTTTAGCTTTTATTTTGTGCGAGCGTTTCTTTTTGTTTAAGTCATTTCTTAAAACAACGCCTTAACTATAATAAAAGGGGGCTTTTTTCCTAGGTACCTAAGGCAATATTTGGTGATGAAGTTCCTACCTAAAAACAATGTTGTAAATTATTAAAAATTAATAACAATTAATCACCATTAATGTGTTACAAGATGGCAAGAAAAAAATTATGTGAAATTAATATTTTGAACAGTTAAATAAATTTTTGATCTCTATAAAATATACAATTTTATTTTTGGTCGGTATAAAAAAAATGACTTGATCCTATAAAATTATTATGCACGTAGTTTTAGTCCCTATTGTTAAACCAGTGAGCATTTTTTGAATGATTATTTTGCAGACATTTTTGGAACGTTTTAAAAATTTTCTTGAAAAAAAAACTCAAAATTTGATTTCTAAGTCGAGATTTTTCATTATTTTTTGAAATTTAAAATATTCATATTTAATCCTCCTCATTTTAAAAAATTCTAAAGTATGATAGATAAATATTTTACAGTATCTTAAACATGTGTGAACAAATTTATTCAAAAACTTAAAAATTAAAGTGTAATTAAATAATTTTCAAAAATTTAGAAAATAGTCGGGACTAAAACTGAATGCATAAAATTTTGTAGACTAAAATATGTCAATTTTTAGTAGGGATTAAAAATAAAATTTAAGATATTTATAAGGACCAAAAACTTATTTAACCCTATTTTAAATATTGAAAATAGAAAACACTTCATGAAGAATTAGGCAACACTTCGTGAAGTGTTGCAGAATGCGAAACAGTACAATCTTTGAAAAATGTTGTTGTAGGCGAAATCGTGTGCCAGTTGGTAAAAGTGTTACCGTAGGCGAAACAATGTAACATTTGGTAAAAATGTTGCTTAAAGTGTGTGTTTCATCAAGGGTCGCAATCTTGTGAAACAACGCCACTTTGGCTTATAAATTGAGCATTCCGGATTCAGAAAAAAAAAACATGAGAAAAACTTAATTTTTTTCACATAAAATTCTAGACACTCTTCACTACATTTGAGTTTTCGTCTGTTTTGCGCAAATTCTATAAAATACTGAATTATCCTGGATATTCATGCGTTCCAACTCGAAGACATATTTGAGAGTGTTTGAAATACTTGTAAGAAAAGTGATTCCGTTTCCGATTCTAGTCTCGATCCATTTGAGTTAACTTAATTTTTCTAATAATCTTATAAGTATTGCAAATAATGGCAACCGAAATGTATATTTCAAATGTTAAATAGAATGAAGAGAGAAGTGGAGAATTTAAATCAAGAACTCAAAAACCAAACGAAAATTTTCGTAATAGATCCACATATTTTTTCTTATTCAAATAAGAGTACGGAGAAAATCATAATCAATGGAGTTTTTCTCATAATTGGTATCAAAACAATAGTAACTGATATTTATTGATTGATATCGAATTATTTTAATCAAAGATAATCAAAATTAGATATGTATATTATTTCAAATCCATTTTATTTTACATTTCTGGTTGAAAATAATAATACCGAATCAAATTGTTTTTAATATTAAAAAATATATATGAAAATTTCTGCACTGTGTTAGAGTACATTGTGTTACAATTCAATTAAAATGCTCCATGTGTTTCATGTAACACCCCAAATTCTACCCAAAAATATAATTCGAGAAATATTAGAGGATTTTAAAATTTCAAACAACACATTGAGAGTGTCCATATCAACTTAAAACTTCAACTTGTATTTGATTCAACAATGATACATAGCATTCGAATTAACAGTTAACTATCAGCTTATCTCAACTCAAACAACTTGGAAGTATAATAAGTACTTCATATTATTCAACTTGGATTCAACGGTTATAATAACAACAACTAAAAACATCGACAACATAGAAATAACGATATAAACGACCCCCCCTGAGAGCTACGTATCAGAGCGACACACTAATTGGACTTGATGAAGCTACAAACTTCCACAACTATACTTGAGTACCTGGTCATTTCCCATGGTAGGTGATTGGTCACCATTTCTATCTAATTTCCGTCATGTATTCGGTTTAAATCTGTCAAATCTGTAACACTTTGATCTTAGGTTGATTGTTTTTGTTTAATTATCTCAGGTTTGTTTGCTTTTATATATTCTTTGCTTTATGTTTAAATTGAAGTCAATTAGATACTTTTGATGCCATTTGGTTAGTTTTGTTCATGTTTCAGTTTTGGTTGAATGCTCTAAGGCACGGACGCAATGATGAATGAAGATGGGAGAGGTCGGAAGTTGAAAAAAGGAAAAACTGGAGTCTAACACGGCTCGTGTCTCCTGACACTGCCCGTGCTAGAAGATTGAAGTCTCTCATACAAAAAACCAGGGGGCTGACACGGGTGGCCGTGTTGCTTGGCACGGCCCGTGTCAGCAGTGCTGTGCAAAAAGAAAGATTTTCACCTGGAAGCGACCACGGCTGGCCGTGTTGCTTGGCACGGTCCGTGTTGGTAGGCGCGTTAAAGTACATATTCTTGGGTTTTTGCCTTGAAACTGAAGTAAGAGGGTATTTTTGAAATTCTACTGGGTTGTGATGTGTTCGGAAACTATTCTGGTTAATTTTTTAGAAGAATTAAGGACTTTTTGGCATCATACGATAGAAAATCACACAAGAGAGAAGATAGCTTCATCAAGAGTTTTGGAGACGGAGGGATTCAAGGGTTTCCACTATTGAAGATCAAAGTCACCATTATTTTTTAGTAATGTCTAAATTCTTTATTGTGTCTTTCTTGAATATTATGAGAGGCTAAACCCCCCAATGCTAGGGGGTGGTCCTGATTTGGTTATTGTAATGACTCTGAATTTATGATTTCATCAATACATTGCTTGTTATTATTCAGTTAAATTATGTACTATGCTTAATGTTTTCTTTATCGGTCAAATAAAGATTAATCTAAGGATAACAGGTACAAGACTGTAGTTGTTAGGGTTTGTGCATGATTTGATTATAGTAGATATCACCTAGGACTAGGGATACCCTATAATCACCTGTTATATCTTGATAAAATCAAGGCTTAGTTTCATCCTAAGTCTCTAAGGACTTAGGTATTAGGTTGAACGATCAAAGGTTTCCTCTAAGGACCTGGGGGAAAACATCCTAAAGATAGGGTAACTGGATACCATGAACTTGTTGAAGAGATCTGAATTCAGGGTTGTTGCAAGCCAAATCAACCACTCATCCTAGCATGTCTTTTACATTAAAAAGAACCTAAGTTTTTGTTCAATTGAATCAATATAAAAAATGGTATTTCCTATGTATTCCTCGAGATCGATATTTGGGGTTAAACCCATTATAACTACATCGGTGAAAATAGTACACTTGCTATTTTTCCGGTCAAGTTTTTGGCGTCGTTGCCGAGGACTGCTAAAATACAGATTTTTAATCTTAATTCGATTGAAATTTTGTTGCTCGTCAAATAAAATTTTATTTTTAGCTTGTTATTGTTGATTTATTTTATATAAATAATCTTTGTCTAATTTGATTAGGCGAGGTAAGGCCAGCTGATTTTCCTTTTGACGCAGAACCAGAAAGAACGTTGCACGCTAGACTTAGACAAGCAAAAAGAGAAAGACTGGCAGCATCAGAAGGTGAACAGAGCATAAGAGATAAAGAAGAAGAAGAAGTTTCAGTTAATTCGGAAAATTCTGCTTCGGATACTGAGACAATTCCCAAAACGATGGCAGCTGACCCACCTCCACCTGTTGAAAGACTTCTTGGAGATTATGAAGGAAATAAATTACCGGCTGGTCGAATGACAATTGTGAACCAACCGGCGAATGCGGCACAATTTCAGCTGCATCCAAGCACGATAAATCAACTTGAAAGGCATTATTTTTCTGGAAGGGTGAACGAAGATGCAAATAAACATCTTCAACGGTTTCTCACTATGAGTACCACTCTGAAGATAGATGGACATACATAGGAAGCAAAGAGGTTACACATGTTCCTGTTCACTTTAACTGATGAGGCAGAAGAATGGTTCTATTCCTTACCTGCAGGTAGCATTTGTAACACCCCGTTAATTCTTGTTTATTAATTTAATTATTTTTTTAATTAAATTATTAGAATTAATAATTTTTGGGAATTATATGGAAATGATGAGATATTGGCATTGGGCCTAGAGTGGTGAGTAGCAGAAGGGGAGGTGTTAACTAAGCAAGCCCATTATAATATTTTATTTTATTTTTCATAAAATAAAGGAATTGGAAAGAAGGGAGACAGAAGCACAAGAGACAGAGTCTGAGGAAAAGAAGAACACGTGAAAGTGAGAAGAGTCAAAGGGGGAGAAGAACTTCGAAGATTCGACTCTAAGGTAAGGGGGGATTCTTCGGGTTAGTAATCCTTATGCGATTGTAGGTAGTATGATTGATTAGGATTGTTGTCTAGTTCAATCGTACGTGTCGGGTTTGGGAATTTTGTTAGGTTTTGATGAAATTGTATGAATTACATGATTCTGTTAATACTCATGTTATAGGCTGTTAATACTTGTATAAAACTTGTCTGAAATATGTGATGATGTGAAAATTGATGGTATTTGTGTGCTATGTTCGTATGTACCTGAAATTGGGGAAATGGGATATGGTAAATGCTGTCAAAATGGTGAATTTGGCTGTGCAGGTACGTAGGAACCGGTTCCCATGTGGGACGAACCGGTTCCCCCTTATAAAAACAGAGAGGTATGGATTCTGGGTTGCTGGGAACCGGTTCCCACATAGGGACAACCCGGTTCCCCATAGTAAAAACCAGAGGCGTGATTTTGGATGCAGCCAGGAACCGGTTCCCACGTAGGGACAACCCGGGTTCTGCAGCATTTTCCTGAAAATGTTTTATTTTTAAAAAAACCCATAACTGATCCGAGTATCCGATTTATGTGTCGTTTTGGGCGTTGCGAAGATAATGAGATGCTTTATCTGATGAAGTAATAATACGGGCAGTGGCCGACTTATTTATTTATTCAATTAAATTATTGTTGAATTAGATTATGATGGCAATTAAAATTAATATGATGTGTATGTTATTGTGTTGATATGGTGTACGTATGTGAATGATTGAATGATGCTTATACATGTACATACTTGTTGTGACGTTATTGGTAAGAGGTGATAAGCGATGTTAAGCATCGGCATGATGATGATGTATGATGATGTAAGTATGTGTCATGTGTGCATTATTCATAAATCATTTGCATTGGAAGGCTAATTCCCATTGTGCGGAGATTAGCGGGAAGTCATCGTATGCCCATGTGGGGTGTGAGCGATGAGGCAGTAGTCGTGTGCCCATGTGGGGTGTGAGCGACTAGAGGGCAGTATCAAAGAGAGAAGTCCTGTGATGTGATTCACGAATTTTGGTACCACATGCATGAGTGTCAGTCCATTCATTGCATTATAGCATGATATAATTGGATGATTGTGTGGTGTGATAGATGATGCTTATACACTGATGCTTGCTTATTATAATAATTCAGATTATATGTATGTTGAATGGATGATAGTTGCTATGAGATTTTATTGCTTATGATTGTATAATGGTTATTAATTCGAATGAAACTCACCCTTACTTTGATGATTTCAGATTAAGGATGTAGCGGCGTTTTGATTGGGTGAAGATAGCCTGTAGGCTAGCCCGTAGTTCGTGTTGAGTCATGCTCTGATTGTAACACTGGGATCGACTAGTCTTAGCGTTACTTGTTATACTTTGTTGCCATTTGGCTATGGATTTATGTATGGAGTATTTATGTGGAGATGTTCCTAATACTGTTGAATTAAGTTCCGCTGTGCTAAACACCTGTTTGTTATTGGTTAATTTTTAATAAAAGCATGACAATCGACTTGATGTTTTATTTATTTTAATAATTGTAGCATCCTTGCTGTTTAATTACTCTGATTATCGTATATTTTCCGTGGGGGTTTAGAAGGGTGTTACAATAGTGGTATCAGAGTATAGTTGGTCGTTAGAGTCAGAGTCTTAGTGTCAGTGTTCCCTTGTATGCGACTAGTGTAAGGTAAACACTATTGATACTTTTGTTCTGATGAGATTGTTTTGTGATTTAGCAGAACAATGGCTGGAAGAGGTGGAAGGAATGATGACGCTATTGCAGAAGCTCTAGGCATGATCGCTGGTGTACTGGGAGGGAATGCTAATGGGGCTGTGATTGGTGCTGACAGACAGTTGAATAGCTTTCAGAGGAACAACCCTCCATTGTTCAAAGGCACTCATGACCCTGATGGTGCTCAGAAATGGTTGAAGGAGATCGAGAGGATCTTCCGAGTGATCGATTATGCAGAAAATCTGAAGGTGAGGTACGAAACTCATATGCTATCAGAATAAGCTGATGACTGGTGGGTTACTACTAGGTGTCATACCCCAAAATTTGCCCTCCCATATTCCATTCACAATGATGCAAAGCTCAAGGTTCAGTTCCAAAGATCACTCACTCAAAGGTCCAGATGATCCATAGTCAACTGGTTTGACCTAAAAAGTCAACCATCATCAGAGCATAGTCAAAGCTTCCCAATTTTGGTCAACATCTAGTATGTGAAGTACAACCATCATTTGATCAAAGATTGATCATGATTCCATTAATAGAAACTCAGAGATGAACAAATACACAAAGGTTCAAATTAGGGTTTCTTAGGAGAAAGTCAACCCAACTTTGACTGGGCATAACTTTCACATGGAACATCAAAAATTCCCCACTCAAAGCCTATGTTGAAGGAAATTGGATTATCTACAAATTTGTCTCTCACAAGCCAGGGCTAGAAATGATTCATTTGAGAGATACAGTGCAAAAGATTACAGGTCCTTTTCAGGCATCCTCCAAAAGCAGTTTTTTGTCAAAGAGGATATGATCGAGATAAAAGCTCCAAATGAAAAATATGTTCCAAAGTGGCTTATAGAGGACCTCTTGAGGTTTCCAAAAAGTATTAGAACTCTCTCATAGCTTGAAAATTGAGTGAGATATGCTTGATCAAAGTTGGTTGATTTTGGAGGACCAAATATGAAAAAGGAGGGTTCAAATTGAGAAATCTTGCAAATGGGCCTATGTTTTTATGGTACAAACTTGATCCACAAGCCTTTAGCTTATCCAAAACAAAAGGGCACGAAATTTAGCATATTAATTGATTTAATATATTTTTTTTATTTCATTTTATGATTTAATTAAGTATGAAAAATCAAATATTATGGTAAAATATTCATATAGGCCAATTTCAATCAGTATTAATGGCAAAATATATTGTTATTTTCGTGCTAAATCAAATGGAAAGGAGTGATACAATATTTGGACCAAATTAGAAACTTTTTATTCAAGAAATAAAATCAATTTTTCTTTAATGGCAAGATTGGATTCAAGAAGCTTTTGGGCTATTCTTTTAACCTAACTTACTCTCCTATAAGTAGAAAACATAAGGCATGGGATTAGGGGTTGGAGATTCTGCAGAAAAAGAGAGGCACGCATGAAAAAAAATCTTCACCAAACTCAAACTCGGTTTCAAAGATTGGGAGTGTTTCAGAAGGATTTAAGCATTGCTACACGTTCGTGGAATCATTCTGAAGCTGCTTGAATACTTGCATAGCATCAAAACCCCCAGAATGACCTCCAATTGACCAAGGTATGGCGTTCTGAACATTGGATCGATTGGCATAATTCACATGTTCTCATGTTAAATTGTTTATGCATTATCATTCATATGCTTGTTGTGCACGTTTCTGGAATGTTAATTGGTTTATTATGCGCTCTGGGATAATCGGCCATTAGAGTCCGTTTTCGAGTTTTAGGGTTTTCAATTGGGGTTTCCTGCTAGGAGCAAAATTAGGGAAAAACAAATACATGATTGGGTTCGTATTCATTAGACGAAGGATATAGGCTGGTCGCGAAACGTTTATGGTTGTGTATGTGCTATTCGCTGTTTTCCTAGGTGAGCTTGCTACGAATGAAATCGTAGCAATTTGGTAGCTGATTGTTGCAGGTTTTTGGTTCCCATGGGGAACGATGATGAGGTGTCCTTACACCACTGGGCAGTTCAAATATGCGCGCGCGTTTCGTCCCATTCTTTGTATTGTTTTTTATATGTTACAATAGATGCGTTCAGTAAACGCGTAGTGGGCGCAGTCGAGTTGGCGAGGGTTGTGTTAGTTGAGGCTGGTGGTGTGGGTTCGATCCATGCCTTCAGCATATTATTTTTCTGAATTTTCCTTCTTGATTCCACACGCCCTTAACAACATGGCCTACCATACACCTTCAAAATCTGAGCCCTAGGATGTGCCTTCAGCCAGATCTAACGCTCCTGATTCAAGTCCCCATACCATGTACTATACTGACTGTCACACTGAATCAAATTCTATTAAACTATAACAATTTTAATTAAATATTTATTTTGATTAAATCTCTTTTAATATATTTATTTATGTAATAATATTTATTTTTATAAATAAATTAGTACATGATATTTATATTAAAAACGCAATTTATTGTTCGCGCCGATTAAATCGATTAATCGCTATGGGCAATAATAATTTTAATTAAAATGTTTATTTAATTAAAATAAAATACAAATAATTTCTATTTAGTTAAATGGTTGCAACTATTTTATTAGTTGTGATGATTAACTTTCCTATTTTCTAAATTCCAATTTGTTATTATTTGTAATCGTGTTAATCGGTTATGAGGGATAAAAATACAAAACAAAATTCACAAAAATAATAATACACAATAATTCATTATTAGTGATAATCGAATCAATCGATTTGAATTGGTAATGGTACAAAATCCCTAATCTTTTGACTATGGTGATCAAACCTATTGATCATTGCGGTTGATTGTGCCAAATCAGGGTTGTACGCCCAGAACATCTAAAACAACTTCAAAACATTTTTCAATCATTTTTCAAACATTTTTCAAACTTCAAACTCCAAATACAGATTTTTATCTACGACAGGCTATTCAAAGCCTTCAAACCATCTCAAATCAAATTTCAAACCTTAAGGGCGTACAACCCGTCCCCCGAACTACGTTGACTCTGATTCTCCATAAGGAGATACGTAGGCACTTGGCAACAAGGCGAGTCCCCCTCCCTAAAATCTCAATGTTTCCCCTATTCACTTCCTTAGCTATAAACCCCAATTTTAGCCATAAACCTTTGTCCTTAGATTCAAAGCAAATAGGAAAGGGTTGAGGGTGCCTAACACCTTCCCTCGACCTGAATATAGTATCTTACCCTGATCTCTTAATTGCATAGGTTTCCTATTCGCCTTGGTAGAATAGGTGGCGACTCTAAAATCTATATTTTTTAGGGCAGGTTGCTACACTAGGACCGAGTTGGATTCAGATGGGATTGCAATCACTTGGGCCATATTCAAGAGAGAATTTCTGAGGAAGTACTTTCCTGAAGATGTGCGGGGAAGGAAGGAAATTGAGTTCTTGGAGCTGAAACAGGGTAGTATGACCGTGCCGAAATATGCTTCCAAATTTGTGGAATTGGCTAAGCACTACGTGCACTACACCAACGATGCAGCTGGAGAATTCTCTAAGTGTATCAAGTTTGAGAATGGTCTTCGTGATGAGATCAAGCAGGGTATCAGGTATCAAAGAATTCGCCGATTTGCTGATTTAGTGGGCTGTAGCAGAATCTTTGAGGAAGACAGTCTTAAGCTGAAATCATCTCACTCTCGCGAGTTAGTTGATAAGAAGGGCAAGAAGCCTATGGATAGAGGTACACCATATGGTAGGGGAAACCCAAGAGCTGGTAATTGGAAAAGGCCTAGTGGGGGTGATTCCGGTGCTCCCTTTAGGTGCTTCAACTGTGGTGAAACAGGACATAAGAGGAATGAGTGCAAGAAAGAGGAGAAGAAGTGCTTCAAGTGTAACAGAATGGGTCATATTGCTGCTGACTGCAAAATGAGAACAATGACTTGCTATAACTGTGGAGAAGAGGGTCATATCAGTCCGCAGTGCACCAAGCCCAAGAAGGACCAAGCTGGAGGGAAAGTCTTTGCTTTGTCCGGATCAGAAACTACTCCGGAGGATAGACTGATTAAAGGTACGTGTTTCATACATAACACACCTTTAATTGTGATTATTGATACTGGTGCGACTCACTCGTTTATTTCATTGGATTGTGCTAAGAGGCTAAATTTAGAGATATCAAAGATTAGTGGAAGTATGGTTATTGACACTCCTGCGTCGGGTTCAGTGACCACTTCATCTGCATGTTTGAACTGTCCTATTGATATATTTGGTAGGAAGTTTGGAATGGACTTAGTGTGCCTTCCGCTCAAACAAATTGACGTTATTTTGGGGATGAACTGGTTGCAATTTAACCGAGTTCATATCAACTGTTTTACGAAGACGGTCATCTTTCCTGAAGAAGTTAATGTCGATGAGTTAGCGATGACTGCAAGACAAGTGGGTGAAGCAATTCAAGATGGGGCAGCCGTGTTTATGCTTTTTGCATCGATGGAAGTGAAAGGAAGAGTGGTGAGTAATGAATTACCAGTGGTACGAGAATTTCCAGAAGTTTTTCCAGAAGATGTTAGAGAGCTACCACCTGAAAGGGAAGTAGAGTTTGCTATTGAGTTAGTTCCTGGAACCAGTCCTATATCGATGGCACCTTATAGAATGTCGGCATCTGAATTGACCGAATTGAAGAGTCAATTGGAAGAATTGTTGGGGAAGGAGTTCATTCGTCCAAGTGTGTCACCGTGGGGTGCACCGGTGTTATTGGTAAAGAAGAAGGAAGGATCTATGAGGTTGTGTGTAGACTACAGACAACTGAATAAAGTTACTATCAAGAATCGGTATCCATTGCCGAGGATTGATGATTTGATGGATGAGTTGGTCGGAGCGAGCATATTCAGTAAAATTGATTTGAGGTCTGGGTATCATCAGATTCGTGTGAAGGCGGACGATATTCAGAAGACTGCGTTCAGAACGAGGTATGGTCATTATGAGTACACCGTGATGCCGTTTGGAGTTACTAACGCACCTGGTGTTTTCATGGAATACATGAATAGGATTTTTCATCCTTACCTTGATAAGTTCGTTGTAGTGTTCATTGACGACATTCTAATATATTCCAAAAGTGAAGAGGAACATGCAGAGCATCTCAGAATTGTGCTGGGAGTGTTGAAAGAGAAAAAGCTTTATGCCAAACTGTCGAAATGTGATTTCTGGTTAAGTGAAGTGAGTTTCCTGGGTCATTTAATTTCCAAGAGCGGTATTGCCGTAGATCCGACAAAAGTAGAAGTCGTATCTCAGTGGGAAGCTCCGAAGTCCGTGACTGAAATCCGTAGCTTTCTGGGTCTTGCAGGTTACTATCGGAAGTTTATAGAAGGATTTTCAAAGTTAGCTCTACCATTGACGAAGTTGACTAGGAAGGGTCAAGCGTTCGTTTGGGACTCGAAATGTGAAGAAGGATTCCAAGAATTGAAGAAGAGGCTGACTAGTGCTCCTATTTTAATTTTGCCGAATCCGATAGAATCTTTTGTTGTGTATTGTGACGCTTCATTGATGGGACTTGGAGGTGTAGTGATGCAGAACCAACAGGTAGTCGCTTATGCGTCGAGACAACTTAAAGTGCATGAGAAGAATTACCCGACTCATGACTTAGAGTTGGCTGCGGTGGTGTTTGTGTTGAAATTGTGGAGACATTACCTTTATGGTTCACGATTCGAGGTGTTTAGTGATTATAAGAGTCTGAAGTACCTATTTGATCAGAAAGAGCTCAATATGAGACAGAGGAGATGGTTAGAGTTCCTTAAAGATTATGATTTTGAGCTGAATTATCATCCGGGTAAAGCGAATGTCGTTGCTGACGCTTTGAGTAGGAAGTCCTTGCATATGTCAATGTTGATGGTGCAAGAACTAGATTTGATTGAGCAATTCCGGGATTTAAGTTTGGTCTGTGAAGGCACTTCGAATAGTATCAAGTTAGGTATGCTAAAGCTGACAAGTGGAATTCTTGATGAAATCAGAGAAAGGTAGAAGGATGATGTGGGACTAGTTGACAAATTGACTTTGATCAACCAAGGAAAAGGAGGTGAGTTCAGAATTGATGAGAATGGCATTATGAGATTTCGCGACCGTGTTTGTGTTCCTGACGTTACTGAACTGAAGAAGAGTATCTTGGAAGAAGGACATCGTAGTGGATTGAGTATTCACCCTGGTGCTACTAAGATGTACCATGATTTGAAGAAGTTATTCTGGTGGCCTGGAATGAAAAAGGAAATAGCTGAATTTGTTTATTCTTGTTTGACTTGTCAGAAGTCAAAGGTCGAACATCAGAAACCGTATGGGACTATGCAGCCTTTGTTTATTCCTGAATGGAAGTGGGATAGCATATCCATGGACTTTGTATCTGGATTGCCAAGAACGGCTAAGAGCTATGAAGCCATTTGGGTTATTGTGGATAGACTGACGAAGTCTGCTCACTTCATACCGATGAGAATGGATTATTCTATGGAAAGGTTGGCACAGTTGTACATTGAGAAAATAGTAAGTTTGCATGGTATTCCTTCGAGTATCGTATCAGATAGAGATCCAAGATTTACATCCAGATTTTGGGAAGGGTTACAAAAGTCCTTGGGTACTAAATTGAGGTTGAGTTCTGCCTATCATCCACAGACTGATGGTCAGACTGAAAGGACAATTCAATCATTGGAAGATCTGTTGCGTGCTTGTGTACTGGAAAAAGGTGGTACATGGGATAGTTACTTGCCGTTGATTGAATTTACTTACAACAATAGCTACCATTCGAGTATTGGTATGGCTCCATTTGAAGCTTTGTATGGTAGGAGGTGTAGGACACCACTGTGTTGGTATGAATCCGGTGAAAGTGCAGTGATTGGACCAGAAATTGTTCAAGAGACGACGGAAAAGATTAAGATGATTCAGGAGAAGATGAAGGCTTCTCAAAGTTGTCAGAAGAGCTATCATGACAAGAGGCGAAGAACACTTGAATTTCAAGAGGGAGATCATGTGTTTCTGAGAGTAACTCCTACGACAGGTGTTGGTCGAGCACTGAAGTCAAAGAAGTTAACGCCGTGTTTTATTGGTCCGTTTCAGATTACGGAAAGAGTAGGAGAGGTGGCTTATCATATTGCTTTACCGACAACACTTGCAAACCTACATGACGTATTCCATGTATCTCAATTGAGGAAATATATTGCGGATCCGTCTCATGTAATCCAAGTGGATGATGTGCAAGTAAGACACAATATGACGGTTGAGGCGTTACCAATGAGAATTGAAGATCGGAAGTTAAAGCAACTACGTGGTAAAGAGATAGCTTTAGTCCGAGTGGCTTGGGGAGGAGCTGCAGGTGGAAATGTTACGTGGGAGCTGGAGAGTCAGATGAAGGACTCCTATCCCGAACTCTTCGTCTGAGGTATGTTTTCGAGGACGAAAACTCTTTTAGTGGAGGAGAGTTGTAACACCCCGTTAATTCTTGTTCATTAATTTAATTATTTTTTTAATTAAATTATTAGAAATAATAATTTTTGGGAATTATATGGAAATGATGAGATATTGGCATTGGGCCTAGAGTGGTGAGTAGCAGAAGGGGAGGTGTTAACTAAGCAAGCCCATTATAATATTTTATTTTATTTTTCATAAAATAAAGGAATTGGAAAGAAGGGAGACAGAAGCACAAGAGACAGAGTCCGAGGAAAAGAAGAACACGTGAAAGTGAGAAGAGTCAAAGGGGGAGAAGAACTTCGAAGATTCGACTCTAAGGTAAGGGGGGATTCTTCGGGTTAGTAATCCTTATGCGATTGTAGGTAGTATGATTGATTAGGATTGTTGTCTAGTTCAATCGTACTTGTCGGGTTTGGGAATTTTGTTAGGTTTTGATGAAATTGTATGAATTACATGATTCTGTTAATACTCATGTTATAGGCTGTTAATACTTGTATAAAACTTGTCTGAAATATGTGATGATGTGAAAATTGATGGTATTTGTGTGCTATGTTCGTATGTACCTGAAGTTGGGGAAATGGGATATGGTAAATGCTGTCAAAATGGTGAATTTGGCTGTGCAGGTACGTAGGAACCGGTTCCCATGTGGGACGAACCGGTTCCCCCTTATAAAAACAGAGAGGTATGGATTCTGGGTTGCTGGGAACCGGTTCCCACATAGGGACAACCCGGTTCCCCATAGTAAAAACCAGAGGCGTGATTTTGGATGCAGCCAGGAACCGGTTCCCACGTAGGGACAACCCGGGTTCTGCAGCATTTTCTTGAAAATGTTTTATTTTTAAAAAAACCCATAACTTTTGATCCGAGTATCCGATTTATGTGTCGTTTTGGGCGTTGCGAAGCTAATGAGATGCTTTATCTGATGAAGTAATAATACGGGCAGTGGCCGACTTATTTATTTATTCAATTAAATTATTGTTGAATTAGATTATGATGGCAATTAACATTAATATGATGTGTATGTTATTGTGTTGATGTGGTGTACGTATGTGAATGATTGAATGATGCTTATACATGTACATACTTGTTGTGACGTTATTGGTAAGAGGTGATAAGCGATGTTAAGCATCAGAATGATGATGATGTATGATGATGTAAGTATGTGTCATGTGTGCATTATTCATAAATCATTTGCATTGGAAGGCTAATTCCCATTGTGCGGAGATTAGCGGGAAGTCATCGTGTGCCCATGTGGGGTGTGAGCGATGAGGCAGTAGTCGTGTGCCCATGTGGGGTGTGAGCGACTAGAGGGCAGTATCAAAGAGAGAAGTCCTGTGATGTGATTCACGAATTTTGATACCACATGCATGAGTGTCAGTCCATTCATTGCATTATAGCATGATATAATTGGATGATTGTGTGGTGTGATAGATGATGCTTATACACTGATGCTTGCTTATTATAATAATTCGGATTATATGTATGTGGAATGGATGATAGTTGCTATGAGATTTTATTGCTTATGATTGTATAATGGTTATTAATTCGAATGAAACTCACCCTTACTTTGATGATTTCAGATTAAGGATGTAGAGGCGTTTTGATTGGGTGAAGATAGCCTGTAGGCTAGCCCGTAGTTCGTGTCGAGTCATGCTCTGATTGTAACACTGGGATCGACTAGTCTTAGCGTTACTTGTTATACTTTGTTGCCATTTGGCTATGGATTTATGTATCGAGTATTTATATGGAGATGTTCCTAATACTGTTGAATTAAGTTCCGCTGTGCTAAACACCTGTTTGTTATTGGTTAATTTTTAATAAAAGCATGACAATCGACTTGATGTTTTATTTATTTTAATAATTGTAGCATCCTTGCTGTTTAATTACTCTGATTATCGTATATTTTCCGTGGGGGTTTAGAAGGGTGTTACAGCATTACTACTTGGGCAGAGATGGAGACAGCATTTCTGAATGAATATTTTCCTGCATCAGTTTCTTTGAGAAAAAGATAAGACATTCTCACCTTTAAACAGAAAGAAGGTGAAGCACTAGGGGAGGCATATAAAATATTCAAGAGATTACTAGTGGCTTGTCCTACTCACAATATGGACGATACTGCACAAATGCAGATGTTCGTAAATGGTTTATGACACAAGATAAGGCAAATTCTTGAATCAACTGCAGGTGGCTCATCCAATGTTGCAACAGCCTCTGGCATGAAAAAGATCATTGAAGCAATAGCTACAAACAAACATTTGGAGCTAAATGACATAGTCACTATTAAGCCATAGGGAGTAATTGATTTAAAGCTAGAGACCAACAAGCAAGTGAAGATTGAAGAAACAGTTGCTGCAGAGGTAGAAAAAAGGTTGAAAGCGCTGAACATAGGTACTTAGAAAGTGGCTCAAGTCCAACAAACACCAAGAAACACTTGTGAAATTTTTATTGGACCACACATAACCGTTCAATGTCTTTCATCTCCACAACAGATTGAAGAGATTAAATTTTTGAAGCAAAATAATCCCCACTCTAACACTTAAAACCCATGATGGAAAAATCATCCAAACTTTATGTGGAGAGATCAAGAAGGGAATATGCAACAACAAGGGCAGATTCAATATTAGAATCAATACTAGCAGCAACCTCAACAACAGGTACAGAAGAAGGAAGATTGGGAATTGGCAATTGAAAAAATGGCAACTCACCAAATGCAGTTTCAAGAGGAAACTAGAAATAATCAGAAGAACACTTCAGCTTCTATAAAAAATTTAGAAGTTCAGATGGGTGAAATAGCTCAACAATTGGCAACTTCTCAAGGACCAGATAGCCTACCAAGTGCAACCATAGCAAACCCAAGAAACAACCACATTGTGAAAGCTATAGTAATAAGAAGTGGTAAAACTGTGGGGAATGTTGAAGAAGATGAGATTGAAGATGAAGGATTACTCGAGGTAGACTTAGAAATCAGAGATGAACAGAGACAAACCGAGCAAGTTGTGGTCCCTCTGATGGATGAGAAAAAGAAAAAAAGTGAACCTCAGCAAAAGTTTGTTCTTCTGTATCCTCAAAGAACGAAGAAGAAAGACCTTAGTGAGAAAAATTTTGAGAAATTATTGGAATTGTTCAAGAAGCTTGAAATTAACATTCCATTTGCTGAAGCTTTGGAGCAAATGCCTATATATGTTAAATTCATGAAAGACATCATCTCTAAAAAGCGGTCCATTAACACGGAGCCGATATTGCTAACTGAAACATGTAGTGCTATTTTGCAGGGTCTTAAGGATCCGATAAAGAAGAAAGATAGAGGTGTTGTTACAATTCCTTGCACTATCAGGGATATATCATTCAAAAAGGCACTTATTGATTTAGGTGCTAGTGTGAGCTTGATGCCTCTTTCTATATACAAAAAGCTTGAGCTGGGTGAGGTACAAGATACTCGTATGACACTTCAATTTGCAGATCATTCAATGAAAAGTCATTATGGTATTGCAACTGCTATCCTTGAGAAGATTGATAAGTTTGTGTTTCTGGTCGATTTTGTGGTCCTTGAAATTCCAGAAGATGAAGAAATTCCTCTAATCTTAGGAAGACCTTTTCTAGAGACAGGAAGGTGTATGATAGACATTGATGAAGGCACCATGACACTCAAGGTCTATGATGACGAGTTGAAAATTAATATGAGGGATGCTATGAAATTTACAGATGAAGACAGATTAAGTAAA